>NW_024044459.1:2139000-2163462 GCF_014851395.1 Micropterus salmoides | reverse complement strand
AGCTCACTGCTGCATCCTCGAAACTGATGCCTTGCAGCCTCCTTGTGGCCTCAAAATGAACTTCTGGCCCAGCGCGAGACCTTCTTGTGCGCATTCACTGCCCCCGAAGGGACAAATGGCGGTACATGCAAGTGATGAATGGTGTCCAACTTGAAGACACATATTGACAACGTGACTCTGGCCTTGTGGGCAGACAAATCAGCCATCAGCCAAGAGCTGTTTGAGGCACGTCAAAAACCAGCCCGATCTCCAGCTGGCCAAGAAATCTTTCCGCTTTCCTTGGACCCTCTTCCCAATAGGGTGCTAACAGCAGTGGGTGTCTGTGCTCTAAAAGTGCGCTGGAGCAAAAGAGAGCTGACTCACTCTGTTCTAGTCATTCCGGGTCTTCCATACCACGTCTGTGTCGGCAGTGACATACTCGTCAGACTAGACGTGCAAATAGACACGGTCAACAACATCCTCTGGTCCTTAACAGGTGTCCAGAACACACCTGCCCCTGATTCCGAAAACATGATGTCTGGCCAAACCATACCTGAAGCTTGCCAGGTAGCTACTGGGTACCATGCAATGGTACCGGCAAACATGGCCAACGTATCCATACGCGTGACATGCGTCCGGGCCAACACCTTAACCATTCGCAAGCATTCTTTCAGCCGTCTCCGCTTTTCTTTGGACTAGGGCTTCCATCGAGGCTACACCTCTGATGGAACTAGCCGCTAGATCAACTCACCTGTTGGTGGAAAACAACAGCAACCAGGACATCCTGATCCCTAAATCCACCCCGTTGGGATGGTTGATCAGCACAGAATTCATGATTTTGAACTCAGGATCCCAGTGATAGGGAGTATACCTCCCTTCCTGTCCCCTGATCTCTCAGAAGAAGAAGTGGTGTATACCAAACCCTCTGGGGCTATTGCTATCTTTGCCTCCCTGCCACTAAACGATGATTTGTTTGCAGAGTCGACCTTAACCACGACAACCACATGGTTCTTGAAACAATCAGCGTCACGGCTATTAACGTGTTGCCAGAACCACAGTCGATGCCCCTCCCACAACACATGGGAAGAGGGCCCGGCGCCACTCCACATGATGCCACTGCTGAACTTGATGCAAAGTTTACAGCTCAGGTAGACCAAATCGTGGCGGAAGCCAACGCTTTGCATACTGATGAAGAACGCACAAAACTCCGCGACCTCTTGTTCAAATACAAAGCGTCCTTTGCCAAAGATTCCCTTGACTGTGGTCTAACCACACTCCATTCTGTGCGCATTCCCACTCCTCGGACACACACCACTTTTGTACGTCAGTACAAAATACCACTCGCATCTTACAAACCCGTTCAGGAAATCATAGACGACCTGCTAGAGAAAGGGATCATCCGACCCTGTAACAGCACTTACTCGGCTCCACTCTGGCCGGTGGTGAAACCAAACGGCAAATGGCGACTGACCATTGACTACCGCCGGTTAAACCAACAGGTTCCCCTGTCCAGGTGGCCCATGACTCAGTTGGGCCAAGAGCTCCCTAAAGTCAGGGATGCCAATACTTTTAGTCAATGGACGTGCTTCTGGATTCTGGACTATTCCAGTCCATGTCGCAGACCAACACAAATTGGCTTTCACCTTTGCAAATAAGCAATACACCTTCACCAGGTGCCCGTTTGGCTACGCCAACTCACCTGCTGAATTCAACATCTTCCTCAACAAGGCGTGTCCCGATGCCGCTAGTCGAGGTACCCTCATATATGTCGATGACATCTTGATGAGGAGTTCCACTCTGGACTCCCACTTGCTAGAAATAGATCACGTGCTCGGACAGCTAACCGCCGCCGGCGCAAAGATCTCACTCTCCAAATGTCAATGGTGTAAAACCAAAGTCAACTACGTCGGCCTCCTCGTAGGCTCCGCTGGTGTAGAGCCACAAGCAAGTCGCGTACAGGGCATCTCCAATATCAAAGCCCCTGCGAACGTGTCAGAACTCCGCAGCTTTCTGGGAGTCTGCAATTATTCCCGACAGTTCATTGAAAATTACGCAGACCTAGCCAGACCGCTAACAAATTTGCTCAGGAAAGATGTCCCCTTCACCTGGGACAAACCACAGGAGCACGCCATGCAGGCGCTAAAGGAGAAACTTGGTACAGCTCCCTGTCTAGCTTACCCCGACTGCTCCAAAGAATTTCACTTGGAAGTGGGGTTTTCTGCCCACTGCTTGAGTGCTGGCTTGTACCAACTGCATGACATGGACAAACGAGTCGTTGCATATGCCAGCAAAACACTGCTTGCACCAGAACTGAAATACACCGACTGCGAAAAGGCACTTCTAGCCACGGTGTGGGCCGTCAAAAACTTTTCCAACTATCTCGGTGGTCAGAAGGTAATCATTGAAACCCATCACCACCCGGTGACTTTCCTTAATAGCCAACGCATTAGGGATGGGAATAGTCACCAATGCCCGCGTCGCCTCCTGGTTGATGGCTCTTCAGAATTTCGACATAGAGGTTTGTTATGCACAAAATAGGAAATCACCTTTGGGCACAGAGCTAGCAGCCTGCCGGCGCTGCTCTGACGATGCCCTCTCACATGCCGCGGTACTTTGCAACCCCCCAGGGACACACGCCACCACTACTTCGATGATAACGTCTGCAAAGGCATGATCACAGCATATGTGGACGGCTGTTCCTTTCACCACGAGACACATGTCCGTGCTGGCGTGGGCGTGGCATGGATCCACGACACCCCATACGAACCTTCGCCGGTTCCACTTGGGATCTCAGTCATCCCAATACGCTGAAATAGCGGGCGTCCTGATCACACTTGAAATGGCAGTTGCACACAACATCAAAACTCTTGTGCTGTGCACCGACTCCAACTATGCACGCCTCAGTTTCTCTTGTCACCTACCAACATGGCAACACAACTGTTTCCTGACAGCAGGACGGAAACCGGTCAAACACAAAGAGCTATTCATAGCTTGCGAATACCTAGTAAACACACATGACTTGCGAGTTTACTGGAAGAAAGTTAGGGGCCACTCCCGAGTCCCTGGCCAGGACAAAGACCTGAACGATTTGGCAGACGCATTAGCCAAACAAGGTGCCATCGACGGCACACCCTGGCAGTTCCAGGCAGACTCGTGCCCGAACCCGCCCGCCTCTACAGTCTGCGCGGTCACCAGGGCTCAATCGGTCCATGCACCTCAGACCACTGCCCCTCATCCAACTACGGTTTTCCGTAGCTCCGGCCTTCACAAACTCTGATTTGGTCGCTCTGCAGTCTCAGGATCCTGCCATTCACAAAATGGTACTCTGCCTTACTGAATCGGAAACTCCCAGCACCTCGGTCGATGACCTTGCTTCCACGCCCGGTCTCAATGATCTCTACCGCGTACGCCGGTCTCTTCGCCTCGTCAAGGGCCTCCTTGTGTATGTCTCTGAGGCCCTCACTTCACCTGCGTTCGTGGTACCTCAGAGCCATAGGGGGGTTATGCTAATACACGCCCATGACTCGCCATGCGCGGGCCACAAAGGCACCAACGCAACACATCACGCACTCAAACAGGTAGCGTATTGGCCACACATGCGAAAAGATGTAGCAGACTACATCAAAGGCTGCCTGGTATGCTGCCAATTCTAACCTGCAACACCGCTTCACAGAGCCCCGTTACAATGGAAAGGCATCTCTTTCCCCTGGTCAGACCTACAGATCGACTGGGTGGGGCCTCTAACCAAATCAGCCAGAGGAAATAAATATTTCCTCACAGTCACTTGCGCATTCACCAAGTGGGTGGAGGGCTTACCGGCGCCTAACGATACGGCCCAAACCACCGCATACTTGCTAATGAATCACATCTTTTCACGATTTGGTCTCTCCTGTCGCGTCGACTCAGACAGAGGCACGCATTTCACAGCTGAGGTCATGCGACAGCTGTGGCAGCTGCTCGGTGTGGAAGCCAACTTCCACATCAGCCACCACCCTCAGTCCTCTGGCCAAGTGGAGCGAGCAAACCGAACAGTGGTCAACATATTAAAGAAATATGTGACTGCTAATCACAAGGACTGGGATGTAAAACTGCCCCTGGTACTGATGGCAATCAGAGCGACACCCCACACGACAACAGGGATTTCTCCCTTCGAAATGATGACAGGCAGACAAATGACTCTCCCATTGCATCTGCTCTACCAGCCAGGCGAAGCTAGCATCGCCACCGCATATACGACACACCAGTATATGACCGATCTAAGTAAACACCTCAGGGACACGTTCGCCTTTGCCCAACAAAACTTGAACAAAAGTGCAGAAGGGAGAAAAGCCTACTACGACCAAAAGGCGTCCCACCATGAGCTCCAAGTGGGAGACAGGTGTGGTATTTCAATTTCGCCCCACTAGCGCAAAGGGACAGCCAGAATGTAGGAAGGCGTGCTCGTAAGTTGTTCCCCCACTGGACAGGTCCTCATGTGGTCACAGACAAACTCTCACCAGTCGTGTACCAAATCAGAGTACAAAAGGGTCACAAGGAACCCACCTTCAAATGGGTTCACCGCAACCAAATCAAGTCACACCAAAACCCCATGGGACACGTCGGGGACGCCAGCGTCCATTTGAATTAATAATTAATCAGTAACGAGAGCGGTAGTGGTTAAAGAAAGAGATTCTTTGTGCGTGCCAGGTTAAAACCTAAGATTGAGAAGCCAGGTATCTCTTACTCGGGCTACCATTAACAGCTCTAACCACTGCCAAGGGTTCCTCTGCGAGGAGTCCACCCACCACTCAGGTACGAGTGGGGGGGTTGTCTAATCAAACTTCGAAACACACAGATTCCCAGAATTCACGATCTCGTAGCTGACCTCGAGCTCTCATACGGGCCAAATAAAGGAAAGGGGGGAAACTCCAGCCAATATAACCAGTGAAATCCATTAAGACTGACCTGTACTATACATTCAAAATGGCCCTAACCGCGTGCGTTCTTTCCAAACAGATGACGTTTTTGCTTGTTCTGCTGACACTCAACCTGGCAATCACCACCATCCATCCTGGGATTGTGGAGCCAGGTCCAAATTCTGGGGTGGTACTTAAAGGACAGCCTGGGCTGTTGATTACCAATTGCCGCCTGCACACACAGAAAGTGTTTGTAAAACTGAGCCCTAAGGAGGTATGTAAGAAAAACCTCCCAACCTCTGCCAAAGAGGCCTCCTTCTACACCAGCCGCTGGTCCAGAGTGGTCGCAGAACACGCGGAAGCAGATATAACACACGTGTTGCGGCAACTGCAAAAGTTCACCCTAACCCAATCAGAACTAGGGGGTACAATCACCGATCCAAGCGGTTCATCGGAGGGCTGCTCACTGCAGCTGCCGCCGTTGGAACCCTTTTCAGTATAGGACTTTCCTCAGTCAACGCCGTTAGTCTAAACACAATCAGGCGCCACGTCAGCGAACTAGAGTCTGAACTCCCAGAGATCAGGAACAAGTTTACTACCAGCAGCGGCAAGTAGAAACTCTAGGAAAGACCTTAAAGGACACCATTCTAGTCGTTAACACCCACAGTGAAGCTCTAAACAGAACCCTGCTAGCAGTAAACGATCTCATCCTGGCAGTCAGGGCAGATTATGCCCACACACTATTGGTCAGCATGCTAATGGCAGATATGTTGCGAGAGACTAGCTCCTCCGTGGATCAACTGGCCATGGGAAAGATCCCACCTTACTTAGTGCCTGTCTCTCTAGTGCAGGACCTACTAGCGGCCGCCACTAGAGACACTATTACCCCACTCCAAACACACTTGGCTTACACGCTGGGTAGTGCCGTGCCCATCCACGTTGACCCGGAAGAAAGGGAAGTAGCCTTCCTCGTCAATCTTCCCATAATTAACTCGGAAAACATCTATAGACTCAAGGATGTGGTAAACGTGGGGCTCTGGCAAGGTAATACACACGTTAAAGTGGAGACACCTGCTGTCGTTGCCTACCATGACAGCGACCCTGAACTACACCTAGCTCCAAATTTACATATGTGCACCCTCACCAGAGAAATCCACTATCTGTGTCCCAGTAAGCCGTTCCTTCGCAACAACACGGATGGGATCTGCGGCCTCAAACCCATGGCGGAACACGCCCGGTGTCCCACAACACTCACACCCGGGCCCAAGTCACTAAGACTCAGGCCGAAATAATTGGGAACCGCTGGCTAGTAAACACCCCCGCTAGAACTGCCACCCTGACCTACGACCTGCATGACACCGCCACTCGCATCCAACTACCCGACCAAACCATGTGGGTAGACGTACCAGAGAATGCCATTCTACACATAGAAGAGGTAGCCCTCTATCATTTGAACCCAGAGCAATATGAGAGCGAGATTGAAGTACCTGACTTCTTTGGTACCCGCTCTCTAGAGTTAAACCCTGACACTATCACTCAGATACAATACAAAGGAGCCCAAACAATAATGGACCCCTATTGATGACATGCTCCGTGAAATTGCCACCACAAATTACACCCTTAGTCAACCCCTAGCCCACTCATGGTCCGGGCCCGACTCAATCTTAGCCACCACCATCATTCTAGGTTACTTGTTCATTTTTGGGTTGGCTTTCTTCTATATCAAGCGTACCCAGGCTCTGCAAGGCAAACTAGACAAATGCACCCGGGGAGTGGCGCCCTAGTAGGTAACAGGGCCTCTAAACGAAGACCAGCTGCAGATCTAGAAATGGTGGAGGAGGACCGTGAATACAGCAGACCAGAAAACATAATGGCCCCTGCTATTCTAGAATTAGTATACTAATAGAGCCACTCAACACTTAGCGACTCTAGAAGGACACCAACCTGATCCCAGACGTTGTTGTGTTTTGCCACCTGTTCTCCCCTGCTTGATCCCTTCTAACTCACCAGCATCTGACCAACACCTGATCAACACCGGACCAGCATCTGACCAACACCTGATCAACACCGGACCAGCACCTGCGCTGGTTGCTCCTCATCTTCGACCCGGTGTTCCCTATCAGAGCGAATACCGGCTCGAAAGGGGGGACTGTTGTGAACTCAACCAGACGCACTTCAAAGAAGGTCAGATGGTGTCAAAAGAGGGAGGGAAGTTTCCCTCCCCGAGAGTTGACCTTTTCACATGTAAAACCCAGAGACATCGCCTGTGTTGGTAAGGACCGAAAGAGACTCAATCAGACAATGAATCGCTTAAGGATTGTGTATTCAGAGAGCCTTAGTGAACCTTTCTAGCCGTAAAGGTGTCACTAAAGACAGTCCACAGGACAGGAAAAGGGGCGATCTGACCCCTTCTCCCTCCAGCAGGTCACCTCCAGCCTCAATCTGACTCTTTTCTCTCCACAGAACGGCTGAGCCATAAACCACCAATTCATTCTCTGATAACCTGTGCGATAAGCCAGGAATGCAGAGAAGAAAGACCATAAAAACCCCTGTTACTCGAACCAAGCAAGGTTCCAGTATAACTGTGTTTATTCTGTTTAAATAATAACCTTGCTAAGTGAGCAGCAGTGTTAGCCTCTGAGTTTAGTAAGTAATAACCCTGTTGTTATCCTTTAGTGATGTTTGAAGACTAGCAGACCCATAGAAAGTAATCTTGAACTAGTTTTCTAACCTCTTCTGTGTTGTCTTAAGTCATTCCTGTTACTCCCTAGTAATCACTGTCTATTCAATGCTAACTAATGCTTTAGTTAAATGTTTCATATACAATTTCTTACTAAATTATCCATGGAAACGCTCGTAGGCATCACCAGCCTCTCAGTTAAAGTGGAATGTCTACTCTTTTCTTGTGTGACCCGAGCGCCACCAAGGGGACAAGAAAGGTATAACACGCAAGTGTTTAAAACTCGGCTTACACTGACAGAATTGTTAAGTAGGCCTAACTATCACCACGTAATTGCATAAACGAAATTTACTGTCATGCTTACATCTAAATTGTCTCATGAGTTAAAACCAGTAACCAGCAAGTATACTGAGGACATGTAATCAAGCTTTGTTACGTTTTATATAACCATTATAACCTTTTTCCATAGTGTTTAGCCTTGTTTTAACTGTCTTTATCCGAATGTTTAGAACTAAGTATTTTTCCAAATGTCGATATTGTGGAGAGAGAGATCAAAGAGAAATACGCGCAACGTATATTTCTTTATCCCAAAAGTTAACACCTTAGCGACGTTTGGGAGACCATCCCCAAATTGACGTCACTACCTAGCGGATCAATAAAAAGGCCCTGCGTCTTTTGTTCCAGCTTCTTACCTCTTCAAAACTCTTCGTTTAAACTTTCTTGAAACTAAACGTATACGTTCTCTTAACTTCCTTTACTTTTGAAATTCGATTTTTGTTTCGTACTTAAATCTCCTTCAGACGAGCTGAGAAAGCTACACCCTGAATTCCAAATTTCTCAGCGGGAGATTTGATTTTCTTTATTTGTTTGGAGCTGCCTGTTAACCTCAGCAACATTAAATAGCCTATATTCCCGAGGCCTCGCGAACCTACGGTGAATGTGTGAGTTTATTTGATTTTGTTGTTGCAACCTCATCCGACCGTTGTGAGCAACTTTGGACCAGAAACTCAGAAGCCTTCATTTATGGCCTTGAATAAATGAAATCACGGCTCTGACGACAGAACCCTGAGTGGGCCCTATAGCGACACCAAACGAAACTGAGATCAGAGCAAAAGCCTTGGCTGACAGCCCGTTGCTGCAAGCGCTTCCCACAGAGGACTCCGGACCCAATCCACCGGTTTCAACCCAACTCGAAAACGCCACTGGGGTCGGGCCAGAACCGACTTCCCGAGCCAACCGGCAGTCGAGCCTCGCCACGGGACCTGCGGCAACGGTAGGCCAAAACAAACAACACTCTGTGACTCGTTGGTGTTCTATGGGCTCCATCCACAGTTAATAACCCTTAGATTAGACAAATTAAATCTGCAACCCAATTTCGGTCATTCGTTCCCTCATACTCGTAGAATTCTCTCCCTCTACAATAAACTGAAATTCAATCGAACCTTACATAGGCTACCCTGTTTTAGTACCTCCTTGTTGTCATATTAACTGTTATCCCTGTAATATCACCACATTTACCCACTATTGTACTCTCTTTTGTTAGTTAATAAATTCACTTTGAGCACAGCGATGTATGTGTTGTGTTATTCAGAATCTAGAGTCCCTATACACAGAACTTACGCTCAGATCTGAGACTGACTGATTGACCTTACGATTTCAGAATAACAACTAATGAATTAACCGAACTCTGTATAATTCTCAGGCTATACTCAAGGACCTAAAGCCTTGGGCGGACAAGCAATCTTTAGGTGGTGCTCCTAATTTCGAGGTATAAATTGATATTCCCGGAAATATTAATTTTATAACTGTATTAAATTAATATTCACGGAAATATTAATTTTCATAACTGTATTAAAAATTTACGTAGCCGAGGTCTGCTAAACTCTAAAACACAGTAACGATGAAATGTGTGCTGTTCTCACATTCTTCTTCTGTATGTACACATAAACAACAAGGCAGGGAAATATAAGATGAAAAGTTGTGCTATTTGCGAGTTTTCGTCAATGGGTGTGTCCGTGGCGTCGATGATTCGCAATGAAACAGGAAGTTGTTGTAACTTCAGTGTACATGCTCACATCTGGACCAAACTGTACATCTAGGATGAGAGTCCCGCCCTGAACACATGTACATGCCGACATTCACCCACAGTCATAGCGCCACCTGCTGGCAACAGAAAGTGACCTTTAACGAAGCAGCCCCCGCCGCACGTTTCACCTACGTGCACGAATTTTCTGTGTACGTGTATCTTGTCCAGACGCACAAAAAAGTCTCTTGGAGCCATAGCCTAAACCCAAAAGGAAGTCGGCCATTTTGAATTTTAGGGCCATTTTTGGATGATTAACACACTTCGTACTTTAACGAACTCCTCCTAGGGATTTTAGTCCGACCGACTTCAAATTTCTGTTGTGCCTTCTAAAGGCATTGAAGATGAAAAGTTGTGCTATTTGCGAGTTTTCGTCAATGGGTGTGTCCATGGCGTGGCGTCAAAGATCAAGTCTTTGCCATGACACAGGAAGTTGTTGTAACTTCAGTGTATATGCTCACATCTGCACCAAACTGTACATGTAGGATGAGAATCCCGCCCTGAACACATGCACATGCTCACATTCACCCACAGTCATAGCGCCACCTGCTGGCAACAGGAAGTGACTTTTAACGAAGCAGCCCCCGCCGCACGTTTCACCTACGTGCACGAATTTTCTGCGGTACGTGTATCTTGTCCAGACGCACAAAAAAGCCTCTTGGAGCGATGCCCTAAAACCAACAGGAAGTCGGCCATTTTGAATTTTACGTCAAATTTTGGATGATTTACACACTTCGTACTTTAACGAACTCCTCCTAGGGATTTAGTCCGACCGACTTCAAATTTGTGCTGTGCCTTCTAAAGGCATTGAAGATGAAAAGTTGTGCTATTTGCGAGTTTTCGTCAATGGGTGTGTCCGTGGCGTGGCGTCAGAGATCAAGTCTTTGCCATGACACAGGAAGTTGTTGTAACTTACGTGTACATGCTCACATCTGAACCAAACTTTACGTGCTTGATAACTCAAGGGGTCATCTTCTCTGCTATTGGTGGACCAGTCAGACAGGAGAGCTCCTACTCTGCCTGCAGACATCAACGATCTTGCCCCTCACACAGTCAGATGGCTTCCTTCTGTGCGCTGAGGTGTTTAACAACTCTGAAGACAATACTACCAGCAATGTCTTCCTTCTCTTTTCACGTAGAAGCACCGACAGACAGTGCTTTCAGTTTGCTGCATGCATGGACACAGAACTGCGGTATAGGGAGAAGCACACGGTCAGCTGGCTGCAGCTAAATCTGGAGTGCACTCGTATTCAATTCTGTATGGTAAATTCAGTTTTAACGGAGCAGAGCGAGCTGACAGGCAGAGTTAGAGACTTTTTCTGTCCGTTTCTCTCTTTACAAAGACGCATGTTGCAGTCAGAGTCTTCTCTGAGATGCGAGCACGACATACAACACAATTTATCAAATTACACATCGGATATACAGTATGAAAATAAGATTGATTGGATTATACTCACAGGAAGTATAAAATCTGTTACATGGGTCTATTAAAAGTAAAGTAACACAAAAATGTCAGGGAAATTACTTTACTTAGATTTCAGGACTGCAGTTGTACATTTGAAATACCTTCCTACCTTTCTGATAGGAAGCCTTCTTGAGGTGGTATAAAACATTTTTCTTATATTCTGATTTGAGTTGTGGACAACTATGACCACATGAATTAAAAAATTAAACATTTCACTGCCCAAGTCAGCTATAACACAAGTCTTGTTCATTAGACTACATGCTGTACAGTATTTGTGGACAGATTTTGTCCCAGGATTTATTATGCATTTCTTCTTCTTCGTTGCATGATTTAGAATAATAAGGTGAGAAATGGGTCTGTTCTGAGTTCATCCTGCACTGCAGCAGCTAATAAAGTCCATTTAATCCCAAAAACGCTTTTCTTTTAGGCAGGCTGGAGCAGAAAACAACTCACCTTTCTCAAGTTGTACAGTAATGTCACATGTGTATGAAGGTGGATCAAACAAGCTAATCTTAAATGTCAAAGTAGAGAGGAGCCTAGTAGGCCTATTTATTTTCATTCATTACACAATATGAATAAGCTATGCAGACAGTTGTAAAGAAAGAACATCTTTTTCTTCTGTTCTCTACTTGTTATAGTTACACAGTATTAGGGGTGTGGGCTGTATTAAAAGTATCCACTGTTCTCCCATGCTCTAACACACAGTAACGATGAAATGTGTGCTGTTCTCACATTCTTCCTCTGTATTACACATAAACAACAAGGCAGGGAAATATAAAAGGAATTTATTTTATTGTTTGGGTACATTATTGTTCAGTGTACATGCTCACATCTGAAACAAACTTTACGTGCTTGATAACTCTCCCACCCCGCAGACATCTACACACCAATACCGATTTATATTCATAGCGGCAAGTGCTATGTAGCTCCACATAGGGGACACAGGAAGTGACATATAGCACCTTCATGCGGCGTCGGAACCGCGTAGGAAATTCACAGCCGCACCGGCAGAGCTCCAGAATATGCAACTCGGCCGGCTCACGCGCGGACGCGCTACAAGTGCGAGGGCCCGCCCAACGCTGCTTGCAGCTTTAATTTTTCATTTTTTTTTCTTTTCTGCAAAGTAAGCTCCATTTTGGGGACCTGAGCATACTCGAAAACTCACAAAACTTTGCACACATGTCAGGACTGGTGAAAAATTTCGTATCTTATGGGTTTTGCGCATGGGCGTGGCAAAATGACTCGCTAGCGCCACCTAGAAAATTGGAAAAAATTACCCCTCGTTCACGTTGTGGCGTTGATGATTCGCCATGAAACAGGAAGTTGTTGTAACTTCAGTGTACATGCTCACATCTGCACCAAACTATACATGTAGGATAAGAGTCCCACCCTGAACACATGTACATTCCGACATTCACCCACAGTCATAGCGCCACCTGCTGGCAACAGGAAGTGACCTTTAACGAAGCAGCCCCCGCCGCACGTTTCACCTACATGCACGAATTTTCTGTGGTACGTGTATCTTGTCCAGACGCACAAAAAAGCCTCTTGGAGCGATGCCCTAAAACCAACAGGAAGTTGTCCATTTTGAATTTTACGTCAAATTTTGGATGATTCACACACTTCGTTCTTTAACGAACTCCTCCTAGGGATTTAGTCCGACCGACTTCAAATTTGTGCTGTGCCTTCTAAAGGCATTGAAGATGAAAAGTTGTGCTATCTGTGAGTTTTCGTCAATGGGCGTGTCCGTGGCGTCAAAGATCAACTCTTCGCCACGACACAGGAAGTTGTTGTAACTTCAGAGTACATGCTCATATCTGGACCAAACTTTACGTGCTTGATAACTCTCCCACCCCGCAGACATCTACACACCAATACCGATTTATATTCATAGCGGCAAGTGCTATGTAGCTCCACATAGGGGACACAGGAAGTGACATATAACACCTTCATTTCCGAAGCGTGTAGCAAATTCACAGCTGCACTGGCAGAGCTCCAGAATATGCAACGCGGCTGCATCATACCCCGACAAGAGTACGCAATAGGCTATATGCGCAACTTACTTCCGCACTCTGCGAAACAGGTCTCACCACATCTGGTTCAGGTCTGCTGTACCGTGCTACGTTGGATATGGCACTGTTTTACTCTAGATGCTTTCAGGAATTACCCAAAATGAGCATATCTGATGTCCATCGCATATGCAGGTTGACATCTAAAACTCCTGCCACCAAAATGGACAAGGGATTTAAGCTATACGCCTCCTCATACATATTTGACTATGAAGGTTTTTATATGCTAGCGATAGGTCATGTTATGTTAGCTTTCCAGAACGGGAAGAATGCAGTATGTCACTATGGTAGCTAAACTAACGATAACATTAACCTACTAATCTGAGACCTACATAATCACGTTTGCACTTTATTTTCACCAGTATCAAACAAAGACAGACTGACTGGTGCTGTCAGCATCAGGGCAGCTAGTCACAGATCTATGAGGAAAAACGAGAAGCCACACAGCCTGAGAGTAACGTTAGGGATGGGTTGGGTGTTCTGTTCGGGTTCTCAATATGTTCCAGTTCAGGGACAGTATTTATCAAGCCTCTCACGGTAGGAGTAAGTAAGAGTGGATTAATCAGTGATCATGAGCGGGTCCCCTTGACTGTCTAATCACCATGGACAGACTTGCAGGAGCTGCTTTAGTCTTGAGACGCTTGGTAAATGCATGCACAGTTGTTCCAAGTTCAATGTCGTTTTTTGTCTACTTGTTAAAATATGTATAGTGAGGTTACTGGAGTAACTCTGATTAGACATCCTTGATTCTTGAGTGCTATCTTTCCATGTGATTCATAATACGTCCTATAAAAATCCCTCTATTACAGCATGAACAACTGTTATTGTGTTTGTTGTATTAATGTCATTGCCAAACTTGCCCCAGCAACCTAACTAGACTCAAATCAGTGGCATCTGTTTTGAACCACTGCTCAAATATGATACATTAAAGCTCAACCACACTCACATCTGTGTCAATGTTTGTAAAATAAATTCTCCATATACTTTTGTGCAGATAGTGCTTCGATAGTGCTTCATGCATCACTGTTGGATGTTCTTTAGGTCAGCAAAACTCTTTATCGCCAAAGAAGCAATATTTGCAATTGTTATATAAATAGGTTATATAAATACACAAAGGAGAGAAAAGGTTTTTTTAATTTTTTTTATTTGTAACAAAAATAATTAAATCATTCCATATACAATGGTGACTATAACAGATGTTTTCAGATTTCATCTACAATATTTTGCTGTATGCATGGTTTGATTTCATACATTTTACTACAAGAGACAGAGAGGAGGACAATTAATGAACAGTTGGCACTTTGAGAAATTAAATCACTCAGTCAAACATAACATAACTTGTATTGCTACATAAACATGTAAAACATATGTCAAATCTACATCAGAGAATCCAGTTCGTTGAAATTGTTATTATTTATAAAGAGAGAAAAATGGAACAGAATTGAGGGAGGTCCATTAGCAGTTTAGCGAGCAGATCTGAGACAATAATATTGACCATTCAGTGTATTAGTATCCAGAGAGACTGGCTCAGTGAGGTCAGCACAGTTATTTGGCCCAAGCTTTGACCAGTGGCTTGTTTTGATAGTTTGTTAGGAGGCAGGCTACTGCAAAAAGCTGGTTGATACTGCCACAAATTGAAGAGGGATAATAGTGTCAATGTTATATACTCATAAATGTTTGTAAAGTGGGGTACAAAGGTCTGAGACCGCTTGTATGTGGTTTTAATTATATTGAATTAGACAGTTGTGTTGTTACGGATGCAGATTTACCAGCAAGCTACTTTTATAAACAAAATTATTAAGTATGAACTATGCCTACCGATCGACAAGGTGGATCAGTGGCATTGTCAGGAGCTGCTGTTGTGCTGGAAGTGGATGACTGTGTACCAACACGCACTATTCTCCTTGTTGCAGGTTCAATCTGTCTCCAAAATGCCTGTAGGTGGCAGTAGCTGGCAAATCTAAAAGAGTGAAAGAAAATTATTATTACCTTTAAATCAAAGCATAACCCTTTATTGATGTTTGGAAAATGCATCATCACAAAGCTGAGGTATGTGGTTCTCACAGGACAGAGATGCTACAAACAGGCTATGATGAATTTATAGATTAAACTAGCCAACAGTATATAAAGAAGTTAAAATAATCTCAACCTTAAACATCTACAGCAGTAAAATGAAACATACACATTAATAAACACTGAAAGGGATCATTTTACTGCACTATGAGTACTTTTACTTTTCATACTTTTAAGTACATTTTTCTGATAATACTTACATACTTTTACATAATTAAGGTTTTGAATGCACGTAGTGGAGTATTTTCACAGTGTGGCATTACTGCTTTTACTGAATTAAAGGATCTGGATATTCTGCCCACTACTGTGATTCATAAATTAATGGATTTGAACACAATCTAAGTCTGCAAGAAAGTCATAACCACAGAGGTATGCAAGTTAAGTATCATATGACATGATACGTACCTGGTATAGAATCTGATGTCATCATCCGATGCTAAAAACCTCTCCAAGCCAAACGACTGCTTCAGTGTAACCTCAGCCATTCTCTTTTGCATCTCCTCTATCACCTGCTGCTGGGCCTCTATTTTCTCACATGCTATATCCAAAGCTGATGGTTCTGGTTTTGCATTGTAATCATGGCACTGAAGCAACAGTTCAACATCCATCTCTTCCTCTTAAGTTGATTCATCCTCTGGTCGTTGTGTTCTATCCCAGACACTTGGTCTGACTGCCGGCAGAGAGTAGTCGTTCCAGGCGAACAACACGGGCACAGCCCCCTCTTTCAAGCGTCGTTGTCCACCTTGAATGACATCCGTGGAGATGAATTGTCTACTACAGACTGTGGTGGTCCTCTTAATTACCAAATTATCACGTCTCACATTACGTATCCATATTTTTCTTATGGTTTCTTCCTTTGGGAAGTGGTGGAAACTCACGGTGGAGTTGAACTTCCCTGACATCGCGCATTGAGGCACGCAGCAGAAATCACTGTTGGGATTATCCCGCTTCTGGTACTTTACTGGCTTTGACATTTTCTTCTTGTCACCAACATTCAGATGTTAAAATAAAATAAAAACGGCAACAGTAAAAATGGCTAACTAAGTTAGCTAGGCCAAGTCAATAGCTGCCGACTCGCCGTCAGTACCAAACAGAAGCAAACCGGAAGTCAGGAGACCCGTTTTCCGGTTTGGTCACGTGACGCTCGGCATAAAGCCTATAGGCAGCAGACTTCCTTATCACAGTCAAACTATGGTATAGTTCACATACTGGTTACAGTTAGGAAATATTTTGGTTATGGACAACTACATGGCTATGGTTGGTGAAAGATTGTGGTTGGTGAAAAAAAGTGAGCATTTTTGCTATTGTCTGGTCTGGTCAGAATATAAACTCCACTCGCCTGCATAAAGGTTTGCTGCACTACATACCCATCCTTAACCACAATATCCACAGCACATACTACTTGCAATGCAGGAACTCAGGCCTCGGGACTCAGACCAGAAGTCTCAAAATCTGCGTGCCACCTGACTGGTTATATAAATAGTGAGGCTACCTCTTGGATTTATCCATCACCCACCTGTGGCCTCAATATGTTGTGGCTTAGTGGTGCTGCAACCAATGGTAAATGCCAAAGGCAATTTGACCAAGGAAAGTAATCACAATGAACTGAGAAAACTGGGCTTTCACTTTAATAAATCTACTGAGAAGAATTCCCAGAATGGTTTCAAGAGTGTACATTCTGACATTTTAGATATATGTATATTTAAAAATAGCATATTGTAACTTTCTTTGGAATTGCAGTTTATTATCTATTATTTTATTTTACAAACAGGCGGGAGTTTGAACTACTATAGTGTACAATTACACTAAGAAAATGGGGATCAGGAGAAAAGTACATCAAATCAAGTTTTGAAATTTGTACACTATTGAATATCAGATTACAGATAATGACATAATATATATTACATCCATGCAGACACATTAAAGTTAAGCAGACATGTTGACATGTTGTAGCACCAGTTTGGCCTGTCTAAAGCCACCCTTTAGCAGTTCCAATCACCCTTAAAAGAAATGAGGGAGGCAAACAAATGCTTTTTCTCTGGGAGCACAGCTAATTGACATTCCTGTTGTCAAAGTAACAAGTTAAAGGTAAACTGTTAGCATAATACACTGTATCCTTGGTAACCATTGGTGTGGAGTAGGCAATCCTTGACAATGACTATGTGACAGGTGGTCATGAGTGTGAAGTTTGTACTTCCAAAACCATGTATTCAAAATAAAAACTCCCACTTAGACAATCTATTTTTGCAGTGACTTGTGAGTTGAGAGACCTTGCCTGTGTGTGTGTGTGTGTGTGTGTGTGTATGAAAAAGAGAGTGAGAGAAAGACATACAATGTAAAAATATGGTAGATTACACATATACTCTATTACTTTATACTGTAGACTACTTGCTGACATCTCCCTAGATTGTTATGACTCCTACACAGCAACTATGGAAAATAATCTTAGGTAGGTACATGTATTACCATTTTAAGTGCCACATATTCTACAATGAACTGAAATCTGAACTCCAAGACACTCCAGGAGATAAACATTATTTGTTTTGAGTACATTCCTGTGTAGCATTGGTTTAACATTCTGGTTTGTTTCTTGCTGGAAAATAAATAGTGCAGTCATCTTGTGGAATGCAGCTCACAAGTCTTCCAGGGCCTGCTGCAGACAAGCATCCACCCATTACGATGCTCTTATTATTCTTGCTAGGTGTGGTGTTTGCAGCCCTACACCCAACGAAAACCTATAGCTCATTCAGAGCTTCCACATGATTTTTCTGAGGCATCCCTCACTTGTGCCTTTTTTTGCAAGGACACTCAGATTTCCTTTATTTAAATCCTGACTGACATACACTTACTTATAATGACTAATAGTCAGTGGTTAAAATTTTTATTCTATCCTTCCCTTATTGGTATTTTTTAGTAAACTGTCATCGATTTGTTTGGAATTTTCCATTGTCTTCATGGTGTGGTTTTTGTCAAGGAATTGACTGAGCAGGATAAATGTCATGTTATGTGAGACAGTTAGCAGCTACAGCAGGCATTCTGACCCAAAATGCAGTACAGTATGCCAGGGAGAGTAGATCCAGTCAAGTAATCCAGAGAGAGAGAGAGAGAGAGAGAGAGAGAGAGAGAGCAGGCAAGTAATCCAAATACATACAAAAAATTAAAGCTGCAAGCAGCGTTGGGCGGGCCCTCGCACTTGTAGCGCGTCCGCGTGTGAGCCGGCCGAGTTGCATATTCTGGAGCTCTGCCGGTGCGGCTCTAAATTTCCTATGCAGTTCCGACGCCGCATGAAGGTGTTATATGTCACTTCCTGTGTCCCCTATGTGGAGCTACATAGCACTTGCCGCTATGAATATAAATCGGTATTGGTGTGTAGATGTCTGCGGGGTGGGAGAGTTATCAAGCACGTAAAGTTTGCTTCAGATGTGAGCATGTACACTGAACAATAATGTACCCAAACAATAAAATAAATTCCTTTTATATTTCCCTGCCTTGTTGTTTATGTGTACATACAGAGGAAGAATGTGAGAACAGCACACATTTCATCGTTACTGTGTGTTAGAGCATGGGAGAACAGTGGATACTTTTAATACAGCCCACACCCCTAATACTGTGTAACTATAACAAGTAGAGAACAGAAGAAAATGATGTTCTTTCTTTACAACTGTCTGCATAGCTTATTCATATTGTGTAATGAATGAAAATAAATAGGCCTACTAGGCTCCTCTCTACTTTGACATTTAAGATTAGCTTGTTTGATCCACCTTCATACACATGAGACATTACTGTACAACTTGAGAAAGGTGAGTTGTTTTCTGCTCCAGCCTGCCTAAAAGAAAAGCGTTTTGGGATTAAATGGACTTTATTAGCTGCTGCAGTGCAGGATGAACTCAGAACAGACCCATTTCTCACCTTATTATTCTTAATCATGCAACGAAGAAGAAGAAATGCATAATAAATCCTGGGACAAAATCTGTCCACAAATACTGTACAGCATGTAGTCTGATGAACAAGACTTGTGTTCTAGCTGACTTGGGCAGTGAAATGTTTAATTTTTTTAATTCATGTGGTCATAGTTGTCCACAACTCAAATCAGAATATAAGAAGAAATGTTTTATACCACCTCAAGAAGGCTTCCTATCAGAAAGGTAGGAAGGTATTTCAAATGTACAACTGCAGTACTTAAATATAAGTAAAGTAATTTCCCTGAAATTTTTGTGTTACTTTACTTTTAATACGCATGTAACAGGTTTTATACTTCCTGTGAGTATAATCCAATCAATCTTATTTTCATACTGTATATCCGATGTGTAATTTGATAAATTGGTTGTATGTCGTGCTCGCATCTCAGAGAAGACTCTGACTGCAACATGCGTCTTTGTAAATAGAGAACGGACAGAAAAAGTCTCTAACTCTGCCTGTCAGCTCGCTCTGCTCCGTTAAAACTGAATTTACCATACAGAATTGAATACGAGTGCACTCCAGATTTAGCTGCAGCCAGCTGACCGTGTGCTTCTCCCTATACCGCAGTTCTGTGTCCATGCATGCAGCAAACTGAAAGCACTGTCTGTCGGAGCATCTACATGAAAAGAGAAGGAATACATTGCTGGTAGTGTCTTCAGAGTTGTTAAACACCTCAGTGCACTGAAGGAAGCCATCTGACTGTGTGAGGGGCAAGATCGTTGATGTCTGCAGGCAGAGTAGGAGCTCTCTTGTCTGACTGGTCCACCAATAGCAGAGAAGATGACCCCTTGAGTTATCAAGCAAGTTTGGTTCAGATGTGAGCATGTACACTGAAGTTACAACAACTTCCTGTGTCATGGCGAAGACTTGATCTCTGACGCCACGCCACGGACAAGCCCATTGACGAAAACTCGCAAATAGCACAACTTTTCATCTTCAATGCCTTTAGAAGGCACAGCAGAAATTTCAGGTCGGTCGGACTAAATCCCTAGGAGGAGTTCGTTAAAGTACGAAGTGTGTAAATCATCCAAAATTTGACGTAAAATTCAAAATGGCCGACTTCCTGTTGATTTTAGGGCATCGCTCCAAGAGGCTTTTTTGTGCGTTGGACAAGATACACGTACCACAGAAAATTCGTGCACCTAGGTGAAACGTGCGGCGGGGGCTGCTTCATTAAAAGTCACTTCCTGTTGCCAGGAGGTGGCGCTATGACTGTGGGTGAATGTCAGCATGTACATGTGTTCAGGGCAGGACTCTCATCCTACATGTACAGTTTGGTCCAGATGTGAGCATATACACTGAAGTTACGACAACTTCCTGTGTCATGGCGAAGACTTGATCTTTGACGCCACGCCACGGACACGCCCATTGACGAAAACGCGCAAATAGCACAACTTTTCATCGTCAATGCCTTTAGAAGGCACAGCAGAAATTTGACGTCGATCCGACTAAATCCCTAGGAGGAGTTCGTTAAAGTACGAAGTGTGTAAATCATCCAAAAATGGCCATAAAATTCAAAATGGCCGACTTCCTGTTGACTTTAGGCTATGGGTTCTTGAGGCTTTTTTGTGCGTCTTGATACGATACATGTCCCCAGAAAATTTCGTACATGTAGGTTGAACGTGAACGAGGGGCTAATCTTTTCCAATTTTCTAGGTGGCACTAGCGAGTCATTTTGCCACGCCCATGTGCGAAACTTGTAGAATACGAAATTTTCACCGGTTCTGACATGTTTGCAAATTTTGGTGAGTTTCGAGTATGTTTAGGCCATGTCAGTTGAGCCTACTTTGCAGAAAAAAAAAAAAAATCTTAGCAAATTCAATAGGGACCTCACACGGTCGTGCTCGGGCCCTAAAAATATATATATAATCCGAGCAAATTCAATAGGCACCTCGCACGGTCGTGCTCGGGCCCTAAATATATAATCCGAGCAAATTCAATAGGGACCTCGCACGGTCGTGCTCGGGCCCTAATAATCCGAGCAAATTCAATAGGGACCTTGCAGGGTCGTGCTCGGGACCTAATAATCTGAGCAAATTCAATTGGGACCTCGCACAGTCGTGCTCGGGCCCTAAAAATATATAATCTTAGCAAATTCAATAGGGACCTCACACGGTCGTGCTCGGGCCCTAATAATAGGCTACCAATCAACTACTATGGCTTCCACAGGTGGCATTTTATGCAAGGTATCGAATGTACTTTATTGGTATCGTTATCACTTTAAGGGTAATGGTTTTGGTACTGGTATCATAAAATTTTAAACGATATCCAACCCTACAGCTCGCTTACCCCGAACCCTCACTGTGCCAGTAAGGCCCCCTGAAACCTGAAGGGCGGCCTGGTGGCACTTCTGCAGGGCTGTAAGGACTGAACCAGGTGCCTGTGAGACAGAGGGTGAGTCAAAGAGGGAGGAGCCAAAATGTACCAAACACCAGCGAATCACATTCATCCCTAAGATCCCTAAGTTCCAAATCAAGCTCCAAATAGCCAACATATGTAATTGCTAGGCCATTAGCTGCTCGCAGTTGTAGCCAATAACAAGAATGAAATGAACCCCGAATGAAAGCGCCAAGGTGCAAACTGTGCCAAAAAACCTTTCCATGATGGTCGACACACTTCCACTGTCCACCAAACATCAGAATGTTAATCACGCTAAGCTTAGCTTATCAAACAGACTGGAAGCAGGGGCAAAAAGTTAGCCTGACTCTGCTCAATGTTTAATGCTCAAATTGAATGTGTTTAGTACCATTTAGGGCTGATCCCGAATAGTTGAAGATTCGCAGAAAACGAGGATCATGACATTTTGGCGAAATGGGGGCGCAGAACGTCTGATTTTACATAGAACTACCAGTTTTCTCTCACAAGTTAATATACAACCTATTACAATAAACATTTCAACGTTTAATGCTGTAAATAAACATGTGAAAAGAAAAAAAATTCCAATAAATGTTTTCCGTGTGAATAAATCCAAAATTGTAACCTTAACCCTGGGTCATCAGTGCGCATGTGTAGACGTAGCGTGTATGCATATGTGTAGTGGCAGTAGGAACACTTGCTGAAAAGACGGAGCCACAGCTTCACTTCCCACAATCACAGCGCACAAAAACACAAATGATTCAACTATCAGTCGACTATAGGCAGGATTCTAATTCGACTACGTAAATCCTTAGTCGGGGACAGCCCTAGTACGGTTGTACCTGTACAGTGACGAAGCCCAAAATCTGTGCTTACCATACGTATCTGACAACTATCTATAGTTGCTAACTGTTGTTTTAATGAAGCACTTTATACTGCACGTCTTTGTAACTGTGTAAAGTGTGTACAGTGTAAAGCGGATATATGGCCTGCAGTGTACAGCGTTATTCTTCTAAATATACAATGTCATTTTTTGTATGGTAAAAAAAACAGGGTAATTTCCAGAAACACTGTATGTTGCAGGCCGTTATCTACAGAGAAAAAAGTATGTTTCACAACATGATCATGATCAACTAAAAAAACTAAATATTCACTTACAGAACTTTGAGACAAATGTTAGTTTCTGCCACATAGTGTGACATGTAATTTGTAATTGTTGTTCCAAGATGCAGTCATTTTGTAGTCTTAAAACTTTAAATGCTTTTATTTTTAATGTTGTCACTGAATAGAAACATCTAAATTCAGCTGTGTTCCTTTCATTTACAGTATCAGAAACATTAATTTCAAACCCTAGTATTTTATTTCTGCCAGAATTAAGTAAAGTATGATTGATTTGGTTAACTCAAACACATGAAAAACAGCGTGGTATGCAGAAGCAAAGTAAAACAATTATAAGGCATCTACAGGACTAATGAGAAAGGAAGTATAAAGTAAAGAAGGAAGGAAGCCATTTCTTCTAAAGCTGAGATGGAATGCATTCCGTTGCAAATTGTCAGCTTGGCCATGTAGAGTGTGAGAATTCTATCTGATAAAAGGTTTTTGACGTCATCCCAGTCAACAGATGATGACCAGATGGATATATCCAAATCAACATCATGGACTTTCTGATAATGGTAATGGGGAAATGGTCTTTGTTGAGGCTAACGCTGAGTGGCTCCCTCTGTGATGTTTACAACATTGATACCAATCAAACTTCAGGCATCATTCCAAACATCCGCCTGGATGTCACTGTTTTCCAGCCTCACATGCAACTGCATAATGTCAACACAGTTTTATCTTTCCTCGCAAAATCTAAACACCATGTGAATGACCAACACTGCTTGCAGAGAAATGTTAGATTAATCAGAATTCACTATAAATTCACTTTGATTTTGTTAGTGCTTTGTGATCTGGTCATTCCGTGGTCCCTGAAGCAGGCTTCAGTCCAGCATTGTTGCATCGTTGCAACAATGCTGGGGTACATAAAGAAAATACAACTGGATATTAAGCTCATACATAACTATACATGCAGTCTTGTGGAGAAAAAACAATGTGGATGACTGCTGTTTGAACAGATAGCAGCTCTAAAACCAAAACAGCTCAAACCGACCTTTGATTACATCATGAGTAACATCATGCATGAAATGGACACTTAAGCATTGAAGTGATTGGAAATACATTTCAAGAAACATGTAACTCAAAACACTCATATTACTCAAGATGAAAGGAAATGTAATTGCTGCTGTATGATTATATAGTGTGAAGTAAGTGTTGCATAACTTATAACAGTAACTTAGTGCAGTTACAACTCGTTCTCATCTCAGTGCGTCATTACCGACGCTTTCAGACAACATGACAAAGCATAATTATTTTACGCTAAAGGTACCCTTCAGCGTCCATTTGAAACGCCAGCGTTTTCTACGTTGCAGCAACACAAAGGAGGCTAACCCTACCTGCTAGCACATCAGCTGTGCTGTAGGGTTAGCCAGTCGACATGCATCAAGTCAGTGACTTAGGTTTATGCACTAACATTTCTGATGGTTATGGTAAGGGGGCTGTCAACACCTTTAAAACGAACGTAGCTAGCTGTATTAGACACCCCAAGATGAGAAGGGGCTCACAGTTACTGAAGTGCTGTATTTAGTATTTTCAATCAATGCCACTTTTTCTTTGACTCCACAACAATTCAAATCAACATTTGAGATATATGTATATAAAACATATATATATAGTGAAACTGAAATTTTACAACCTCTCACATTTATCTTGTGACCATTTAGAGGGGGCCTGACCCATAGGCTGGGAATCACTGGACTAAATTACCCAACAATTATCCGACCTCAACCAGATACAAAAGTAAAATG